>NW_013171822.1:410009-422509 GCF_000151665.1 Blastocystis hominis
AAGTATATTCTCTCTATATTAGCCCTTCTGATGGGGCGCCTAGAATAAAAAAATAAAGTTAAAAAGCTGTACGTCTATTTCAAAATAGGATAAGAAACAATTCCATCTTCCATTCCTTCTACGGAGTAATGAAAGCCATGAAATGACATTCTACATAGTGGAACTACTTGAAATACTATTATGGAAAAGAATTGGACCATTAAAAACTAAATGGTCAAATAACCTTAATCCCTTTATTAAGTCGTATTGCTAAGAGACTTGGTTGAAAATAGAAGGAATAGCATACAATAAGACAAAAATTGTGAAAGAAAAGCATGATATAATGGTCACAAGTGTAAAACGCTTGTCTAGATGTCAGTTCCCCAAAAAATATGGCTAAAGAAGCGAAGAATTAATATGGGTCTCACTATTAATAAGAATCACCGGTGAAATGCGAACTATAATAGGAACCTAAATGATTGCATAATCAAATATAATATTTTGATAGAAGGCTTATAAACGATCATAGCTGTTCGAGAGTGAATGTTCAAGGCAGAAATGCGAAACAATCAGAACACGCCAATAATACACATCTAGCATTATATGTATTGATACATACAAAATTATACATCATTATCTCTTTTTTAAGCCAGACCACAAAAAATGTCCGCGTAGATTCTTGAATATAACGTTAGGCTGCATGCTTCTCTTCAGTAAATGTAAAAAGCGATACCGCGTACGAAATTGTTATTATCAGGAAATACCGTACCCTAAGAAAAACCAACTATACTAGGCAAGGGGCCAAGTTCTATATTTCCAGGGATCATACCGTAATTATGTAAATTAGATGTAATAATATAGCATTAAGGAAACGAACCTCTGTAAAATTTTGCCTTGATTTATGGAAAAATGTACTCTTAATGCATCATTTTATTAAAAGGATGAATTGCATTCAATCCATTCTCATTTTCTTGATAGTATCTCAAGTACTGTATGCTTTGTCAACGAATTCCTGTACGGAAAAAGATATGAGAGAGTACCTAAAAGAGTATAAGTCAAAAGGCGATGAGCCACTTGATGACTATATATCGTAAATACAAATATATAATATGATACATAGGAAGCATTTAAGTGATTGGCAACAATCTTGTGAGGACATCCAGAAAAAGGCTCCCTACAGAAAATACCCTATGAATTTCTCCATTCTATCTGATTTTAGTGACGAAGACCTGGAAAAAATGATGGATCTTGGAGTGAAGTATTCTGGAGAAGGTTCCTATGCTGAGCCTGAGAGTACTCCTGCACCCTCCTGGCCAAACGAGTATGTTGTTGGTCGTGATTTGTGCGAGGGAACTGAAAAGTATTCTGTCTCGAACTCGGACTCCACTTCATGGGCCAGTGCTTTGGTTCTTGCTGCTGAAGCTGCTTTGCGAAAAGAGGAACGTGATGCACACTTTTCTTTGCCCTATGTGTTGAAGTGTTTGAAGGAAAGTCAGGAAGTTGAGTTCAATGAAGTTTCTCCATCAGATATGATAGAGTTTGTTAGAGAGAAGGGTTTGATGACTGAAAACGATGCCAATCAGATTTCAGAAGAAGATCTTTGTACTGCTGATGTGAACAAGTTCTATTTTGAAGTGACGAAGAACGATATTCCGAACAAGAGCGGATTGATGAACTTTGTTGCTGAGGGAGATCCTGTGATTGTGCTGATGGCTCTAGACCTGGTTCGAATGAAGACTGTGAACGATGTAACAGGCGATGACATTTACACGGGAGCTACGGATGAACCTTCTTTGTACGGTGTGATGAAGGGATTCGATGAAAAGAAATGGACCGTGACTTTCAACGTAGTGCCTTGCGAGAATATCGAGATGAATCTCCCTGTCGTGGATAGCGATACGAATGCGAACTATGCTGGAATTGCTGGATATGCGATGTCGATCAAGTTTGCGTCGGGACCAATCGATAGTCTTCCCACGATTACCCCCACGGCCGAAGGTCCGACCTCGGAGGTTCCTACTACTCAGGTTCCTACCACTCAGGTTCCTACTACCCAAACTCCTACCACTCAAGCTCCTACTACTCAAGCTCCTACCACTCAAGCTCCTACTACTCAAGCTCCTACTACCCAGGTTCCTACCACTCAGGCTCCTACTACCCAGGCTCCTACCACTCAGGCTCCTACTACCCAGGCTCCTACCACTCAGGCTCCTACTACCCAGGCTCCTACCACTCAGGCTCCTACCACTCAAACTCCTACTACCCAGGTTCCTACCACTCAGGCTCCTACTGTTCCAGGAAAGTTACTAATTCAAATAGTGCGTACTTGTGGAACTACGGCTCCTGAGGAGGAATCGTTTGCTATATTTGAAGGAGAAGATTATCTGTCGTCGGAACCAATATATAGTGTAACAGGCTGTGTAACGGGCACTGAAGAAATCTGGATTAATCCAGTTTTGCACACTATTCTGTTAAAGGACAGTGGATCGAATGGCTGGGATTCAGGTTCGAAAGTTGAGCTGTATTATATGGGTGCTTCGTTTTTGTTTACGATGAGTTCGGATGCTGAATATACCTCAACATTCAATTTTGGACCGACTCCTACAGAAGGTCCTAAGGAAATTGTAGTGGATGACAGCATTGGCTCAATCGACAACATTCCAAAAGATGTAACTAAGCTGACATTCAAGGAAGGTTCTTTCAACAATGTAACGTTTGTTGTGCTCGATTTCCCTTATTTGAAAATCCTGATATTCGAGAATAACACATTTATGAATACCCAGTATATTGAGATAAATGCACCTGTTCTGGAAGAGTTAATAATTGGTGAGAATTGCTTCTCTGGACTGGCTACTACTCGAAGATTGCTGGATGTATCTGGAAAATTAGTACTCAACACTCCTGCATTGAAAAAAGTGGTTGTTGGTACTAATTCCATGCAAAACATTAGCATTGTGGTACTGACTCAAGTGAGTGTCGATATTCAATTTGTTCTGAGTATGAATGCGATGAACAATGTGATTAAAATCGAGTACAGAGTGGAGATATCCATTGAAATCGTAATTAGGATAAAAACGACCATTGAAAACAATGAAGGCCATGAAGGACCTGTCGATGTTGAACCTGTTAACCCTCCTACTACTCAAGCGCCTACTACTCAGGTTCCCACCACTCAAGCACCTACACCCACTCCTACACCTACTCCTACTCCAACTCCTACTCCTACTCCTGAACCTTGGTTCCCCATCTATGATCCTTTCATTCTCGGAGATAACTGCAATTATGCAACTCCTGATACTTGTGTACAAGATATCATTTCTGAAACCAATGTTACTGCATTGTATTTGGCAATTCGTGATGCTTATCCTACGAAAGCTTTAGCTCATACTCGTGTAATTGCTCTTTCTGGAGTTGATAAAATCAATATTGAATTATGGATTGATTCTCTGGGTAAACAAGTATGGAATCCTGCTCCTATCGATTTATACATTTTACCCGATCCTATTAGAGGTCGAATTATTAGTACTGAACTTGCTATACTTCATTTGAAATTGGTTCAATTCACACGTCCTCGTATTCTCTATATTGGTGATGGAACATTATATCGTGAAGGATTCTTAGAACTATTGAAGGATATGAATGATAACAAAGATAAGGGTTGGTTTGTAAATTTGGAAGAATTCTATGTTGTGAAGAACTACATTGCTGCATATGATTATTATATAGAATCGCAGCGTCCTGGTTATGCTGCTAATCTTACTAGAGATATTGTTGATATTCTATATAACATGTGTACAAATAAAGTCTATTTCCCAAAATTGCAATACATAAATCTGAATATGAATGGATACAATTTGCAGGGAGCTGCTGGATTCTCTGAGGAATTGAAAAATGCTTGTCCTTCTGTAACTGGTGTTATAATTGAAGCTGGAGATGCTATGGCAATATCTCCTGTATTCTGTCTGGATGAACAATATTTCCAGCCTCAAACAATGACTCGAACTTACTATTATGATATGAATGATGCTAAAGATGCTGCTCAATGTCGTTTCAATTGGAATTGGGAAGTGACTGGCATGTTCAACAATGATATAACTGGACCATATCCTTTGCCTACTACTCCGAATTGTCCTGGATATGAAACCACAACCCCAATACCTGTCACTCAAGCACCTACAAGTCCAGTTCCAACAATGCCTCTAACTACGCCTACTCCTACTCCTGAACCTTGGTTCCCCATCTATGATCCTTTCATTCTCGGAGATAACTGCAATTATGCAACTCCTGATACTTGTGTACAAGATATCATTTCTGAAACCAATGTTACTGCATTGTATTTGGCAATTCGTGATGCTTATCCTACGAAAGCTTTAGCTCATACTCGTGTAATTGCTCTTTCTGGAGTTGATAAAATCAATATTGAATTATGGATTGATTCTCTGGGTAAACAAGCATGGAATCCTGCTCCTATCGATTTATACATTTTACCCGATCCTATTAGAGGTCGAACTATTAGTACTGAACTTGCTATACTTCATTTGAAATTGGTTCAATTCACACGTCCTCGTATTCTCTATATTGGTGATGGAACATTATATCGTGAAGGATTCTTAGAACTATTGAAGGATTTGAAAAGAGGCAAGTATATGGGTTGGTTTGTAAATTTGGAAGAATTCTATGTTGTGAAGAACTACATTTCTACCTATGATATTTTTACAGAATTTATGTATCCTGGTTATGCTGTTGATTTAACAAATCAAATTGTGTCTCATTTGAATGACATGTGTACAGATAAAACGAATTTCCCAAAATTGCGATATATAAATCTGAATATGAATGGATACAACTTGTTAGGAGCTGCTAATTTTGCCCAGGAATTGAAAAATGCTTGTTCTCCTGAAACTGGTGTTATAATTGAAGCTGCTGAGATGTTGGTGAAATATCCTGTATTCTGTGTGGATGACTATTCTTTCCAGTCTCAAATAATGACTCGAACTTACTATTATGATATGAATGATGAGAAAGATGCTGCTCAATGTCGTTTCAATTGGAATTGGGAAGTGACTGGAATGTTCAACAATGATATAACTGGACCATATCCTTTGCCTACTACTCCGAATTGTCCTTGGATATGAACCTAACATTTTATGGCCAGTATTCCGTTAAATAGATATTCGTTCATAAAATAATTCCTGGAGGTTCTTTTTTGTTCAATACATTGGTATGTAACTCCATTTTGAGCACAAAGAAAAGTGCAATATATTCTAAAATGTTAGGGTTAACAAACAAACAAACAAATTATTGACCTGCGGGAGATCTTGAGCGAGCCGTTGACCGCCTGTTACGTCCGTACCTTCCGGCCTTGGACTTCTTCCCACTAGATGACATCCTGGGTCTGCTTGCTATCCCTTTATGCCACATACCGTATAGAGTGAGCCGTTCATAGTAAGTTCTTTGCAAGAATCTTGCTAGTTCCTCACAACCAACCAGCTCGCCTTCATCACCAAAAGACTTTCCATGACCAATACATGGTGTCTGGATTTTCTCACAATCCTTCCTTCCTTCCCAAGGTTTTCCGAATCATTACATTCCCCAGACGAGGTACACAAAGAGAACCAATTCCATGTCCTCTCCTGTAGTAGTCGTAGACGCTTTCGGTTCGACGGGTCCAAGACAGTCCTCCTACTGTCAGTCCATCTTGATCTTGTCCTCGTTCCAGTCTTGTCCTTGTTCAAAGTCTTGTCCGAAGATAAATCCTTGTCCTTGTCTGAGCACTTGGCCGCGATCTTGAAAAACTCGTCGATTCCAGATTGTATATTCTTCTTTTTACCCGGTACCTGTGGCAAAGAGGTCACCTTAACCGGCGCCAAAAAGCTAGTTGGTGGGTGTGATAGCGACTCAACTAACTTACTTTTCCCTCTTAGGTACGCCCCCAGGCGTCGAAACTCTCCCGCTCTCTACTTGATCTCCCCTTGCAGGTCCAACACTAAGATCCGACTTTGTCCCTCCGCGTCTCGGACTTGTGTCCTTCTCTAGCGCTCGTGTCAACCTACTAGCTGCCTCTGAGTCGTTCGGACTATCGGGCAGAGGTAGAGCATCCCTCTTCACAGACTTCCTTTTCACTCCCTGTATTTCTGCTTTGTGGGTCGACACATCATCCAATCCGAGAACCATCCGGATCAGGGAAAGGCTCCACGTCACACTCCTCACCCAACGTGAGCCTCTCTCTGATCCTTCGGACCAAAGCCAATCTTTCATATATCTCCGGCATTTGAAGAGGAAGTGCTCTAGGGTCTCCCTCTCGCACTCTCCACAGCAAGGACACTTACACCCTTCTGGCCCTTCTAGCTTAGGGTAGCGCGTCTCCACACAACACCAGCTCCCACAGCGCATTTCCAGGATTACCTGACACCCTCTAGCCAACTCCGGATGCCTGAACCACAAGTCCAGGTAGCGCCGGTTGATGGCTCGTCCTCTTGTCAAGTACGTCCTCAGAAACTGCGCAGTGCTCTCCTGCAGCTGGCGTATCCAAAGGCGTGGAATCATCCTCCGTACCAGATCTCTGGCCGAAAAAGGATTTCCGTTTCGTGGCTCTCCACCCCACATCTCGAATGCCATCTGGACATGGCACTTCCGCCTCTCATCTAGCCACCGCGCCGGAACCTCCTTACCGCATGCCAGGTGATCATCGATGATCCCTCTACCTACCGTCTGCAGCACTTCCTGTGCTATCCTCTCCGTCGTCTTCAGGTAGGTGTTCTTCGTTGACCACCATTCCAGCCTACTCTCTATGAGATCGCCCAACGTGCGACTCAACCACCTCCCCTTCCACATGCATCGCAATCGCTTTGATACCAGAATAGGATACACCGGAGGCATATCCAACTCCAGTTCCAACGATGGAATGCATGCAGAAAACTTCCCGGTGGCTTGTAGGATGTAATTGAGACCTTTGTTTAGCACTGATTGTACACTCCTTGCCTCATCCTTGTTTCCGCCCCATACTTCTGCTCCATAGAGCCCGGATGTCAGCACTACACTCTGAAGTACTTTGACTCTTAACTGTGCCGGAATTCTGTAGTTGCATAGGAATCGCTTTTGGCTACCTAGGAGCATCTCCATCCTCCCAATTCTCGCCCACATCATCTCTTTCCTGTCCAGTTTGGGGGTGATCTTCACTCCTAAGTAGGTATATTCCTCAACTACCGCTATCGGTTCTCCTTGGAGAATCCATTCTCTTCCTACATAGTTTGCGTTCTTCTCGGCAGTACCAAATAGCATCACACCACATTTGGCATGCCCCACAGACATCTCCCATGTATTCGCCCACTCCGAGACATGATCCAGCAACTTCTGCAATCTGTCTGCCGTCCTCGCAAATACCACGATGTCATCCGCAAACATCAAACCCTCAACCTTGGGTTCCCAAGAGAATAGTCTCTTCTTCGGTTTAGGGAGGATATCGTTAATGAAGATCGAGAACAATATCGGAGATAGTGGACAGCCTTGACGTAGACCTCTCTCTAAGGGTACTTTCGGGGATCGCAATTGACCCACTCGTACGCTTATGTAAGATCGGTCATACAGGGTTCGGATAAAATTGTACGTTTTACCCGATATCCCGTAAGCTCGTAACTTATACAACAGTGCTTCATGGGGGACCGTATCGTACGCCTTCTTAAAATCGATAAAGCATGCAAATGCCTGCAACTCGTCTTCCGGCAGCCTTATCCGATTTTTCACCGCTCGCGCTTCGATAGTCCATCGTTGTATAATCTCGATCAAAGCTCCGACCTGCCCTACACACTCCTGTTCTGGACGGAAACCCGCCTGGGCATCCGACAGGAAGTGCTCCTTCTCAAAGACGGAGCTGATACGACAAGCTATCACTGCCGCCACGATCTTCACGCACACAGGCATCAAACTGATACCTCTGTAATTGTTCATGTCCGTCAAATCTCCCTTTTTCGGTACCGAAACTACCGTAGAAGTCATCAAGTCCTCTGGTATGTTCCCATGGAAGATGGCATTCAGTACTCTCAGCAATATGTACGCTAGTCCTCGATCCCCTCGAGGCCACTTATTTCGCGTTATTGCCTTGTATACTTCTCCTGGAATACCATCTATACCCGAGGCCTTCCCGTTTGCCATCGTCTTCACTACTTCTCGAACCTCCTTCCAGGATATGTCTTTATTCCAGTACTCTTCGCTCCCGCACATACCCTGGTTTTGAGGCTTGTTCACCTCAAACTTCTCCCAGTATCCGAGATCCTTGCTATGGCCATTTCCTTTTGACCCTAGCTTCCTGTAGTGTTCAGCCCACAAATCAGCCACTTCGTGCTCGTCGGTACACAGCCTACCACTTGCAGGATCCTTTATCACCATCGCCTTCCTGCTCTTCTCCTCGTTCAGCTGTTTCGTGAGAAATTGAGACAGTCTGCGGCTATCATTCCGGAGTTGGGATTCTATACCGCTATGAATCGCACGTATCTTCTCTTCTTCCTTGTACTGCTTTATGGCTCTCTGGCACTTCTTCATCAGGGCTCTCTCTTCCTGCGATAGTTCCTCTCCTCTGTGTCTCTTCTTCAGTAAATTCCGTCTCTTCTCCGCCAATCTCTTTATCTTCCTCGGAAACGGCTTCTTTACTCTTTTACCAGGTTTGGGCGCTCGGACCATTCCTTTCTGCTCCAGCGAGTCTTTCAATTCCACTAGGAATCGAGACACAGCCTCGCTACTCTCGCCCTCTATCAACCCCTGGTACCGGCTGATGTCAAACTTGGAGTCATCCAAATCATCCTCCAAGCGTCGGAGTACTGCAAATCGGTTCACACTTTTGTACACCGGACCTGAAGTCTTCTGCACAAAGCTCAGAGTTGCAGATAATCCATTATGATCTGAGATTTTCGAATCCACTACCGAGACTTGGCTACACTTTGCTTTCCCTCCAGTCGAATGTAAAATATAGTCGATAACGCTTACAATCCTTCCTCTCTTGAAGGTTACTTCTCCTCTCCCCATTGGAGCTACCTCCACGGGGATCTGCTGGCCTCGAATCCAGTTCTTCACCTCCGAGGGAGTCATGTTGAAGTCTCCCATTACCACTAACTAAATTCACATTCTTCCTATCTCCCGCGTAACCCATTATCTTCTTCTTCAGATCTTCTTTCACCACTTCCTTCTTCCCCCCAGCATTCGCTGTAGGGATGTACACGTTGCAGATCACAAGCTTCTTCTCGCCTCGGCCACACCGAATCCAGATCATATTCTCTGTGATCTCGAGCACCTCGGGAAACATGTCTCTCTGAACGATCGTCGCTATTCCCAGGTTTCCTTTCACCAGCTTCTTCGGCCGGTGTTCGAAAACCACACAGCCCGGAACTTTCCAAACTTCATCACGTTCCGTCCGTTTCGTCTCCTGTAGCGCCAATACGATCGCACCCACCTCATTCATGTAGTTCAGGATTTCGATCTTCTTCTTCTTCACTGTCCCTACATTATGGGTTGCCACGCCGTACACCAGTCTCCTGTCAAATTGGTATTTCTTCCCCTTTGGTCGCCGGGGATTCTGGAGAAACACTCTCACTCGGAATCCCATATGGTTCCCAAGCACCGAGAAAGGGGTCACAAACTTATCGTTCGTGATTCCCTTCCCAGTCACTTTGAAGAAGCGCTCTTGGCCAATTTTGCGGAGAATTGTCACTCGGACATCCTGCACTATCGATTCCAGTTCGCACACTTCCACCAACCGGTATATCAACTTATACACCAGTTTCACGTTGCCCTCTAGCAATCCATAGATTCTCAGGTGTTCGCCCTTCCTGGGTTCACACACTACTTCCTGCGTCGTATCCGAGTCTTTACGGCCTTCCTCATTTCCTTTCTCTTCCTTCTTCGGTTTTCCTCTTCTACCTCGTCTCGACTTCTTCTTATTCTTCTTCTCTTCTTCCATCTCCGCTACCGTCTCCTTTGCCTTCTTAATGGCTGCCTCTAGATAGCGGTCGTCTTCCAGCGAGGTATTCTCTACCGATATCTCCTTCTTCTTCGCATCTTGCTCTTCCTTCACAGATATCTGCTTCTCTGATTCTTTCTCAGGCTCTGCCAAAAGTTCCTCTTTGCTCGGACCTTCGTTTCTTACCTCCCTCTCCCCTTCCACACATTCCTTCTGGGGAGGAACTACCAAACCATCCGCATCGATGTTTATCCGGTAAGACTCCACAAGTCCGCGGTCTTCCATAGACCAAACCTCAGGACCTTCCGAACCTTCTCGCCATCTCTCAATCTCCTCCTTCTTCTCTACATCACTCTCAGGTTCGCTTTCCTCTGCCTGCGGTAAAGCACTTCCTCTCGGGCACTCGGACCATTATATCCTCGTCCCAACTTTGGCTTCGCCTGTGCCACTTCACTTCAGGTCTGTGTACTTCGTCTCCTCTGTTGTGCAATACTTTACTCTCTCCCTCTCTACCGAGGGTCTTCATCGTCCTCTCTTCTTGCAAGGGTTTCTCCTCCTCCTCCTCCTCACTCTCATCTCGATCCACCTGGACATTCACTTTCACAGGTGTGACCACTCTGCAGTGTGAATTGAGGTTAGTATCTCGTCTCGGTGAATGTTCTCGCGTTGAGGCGTTACTATAGTGAGATCTCTCACTCTCGGGGCTCGAGGGTCTCCAGCCACCCAGAGGGCTGCTCTTCCTTTCCTCCACCTCAAGCCATCCATCAACACTATCCGTCACCGAGTTCTCCATCGTGGAGTCACTCCAATATCCATTCTCGTTTTCATCCATCAAGACTTCCAGGTACTCTTCTTTCGACCAATCCATGGGTGTCGTAGAAGGAGAGGACACTTCACTGCTACTCTCCTCTTCCTCCTTCCTGTCCCAATTCTGCCTTCCTTCCTCTGAGTACCTCCTTGTCTCTTCCTCTTTAGGATATTCTTCGACCTCCCTTCCTTCGATACTCTCCTCACTCCATATCCTTCCGGGATTCTCTTGCTCCTTTGTTTCCATGGGGTGTTCCTTGGGTCCCGCTAGACACGTCTTCTCTACCGGGATATGCCCCACTTCCGTTTCTTTTTCCTTGGACATAGGTTTGTCACTCTTCGCATCACAGCTTTCTTCTATCGGGTCTGACGGTCTCACTGGCACCTCCATTCTCTCAAGCACCTGGGGCGACTCTGTTTTCTGGGGTCCATTGGGCACCTTGGTTCCCTTGGTTCCCTTCGGCTCCTGTAGCCGTACTCTTTGAACCCTCTCTTCGGTCGTCCCTCGTGCTTCCTCTCGGTTCTTCTCTTCCTTCACGGTGCTATCGTCTCCCTTTCTCTCTGTCTGTGATTTCTTCTCCGATGCCTTCGCTTCTAGCTCAACCTCCTTCATTCTCGCCTCTTGCTTCTTTCTTCTTTCTTCTTCTTTCTTGGCTTCCAGAATTGGTTTCAGCTTCTTGTACTCTTCTCTAGCCACTCTTATTCTATATGGTACTGTACCTCGCCTCCTTCTCTCTGTCTTGGCTGGTACCATATCTCCTCCAAAAGTGGACATTTCCAACGAATTCGAGTACTCCCATCGCATCCTGCAACTCTTTGAACCCTGTCCTCTCTCTTCCCAAAGATAAGAGAAAGCAGAAAAATCAGTGTTTAATTTCCCAGATGGGAAGGCAAATATACTGTCGGAACGAATTGGGCTCAATTTACTACAAATCCATCCCTCATCCACCAAATCAAGTGGTGTATCCAAATTCGCATTCTTATCCGACATTTCAGAATGGACCTTCTTATACGGCGGGACATTCTTCTGTTGGACCGTATTCGTCCTCTCTGATGAATCGCACTCTCGCTTCCTCTCATTATCACTACACAAAAACTTCAAGTCTTCTTTGTCACCGCTGGATTGCGTATTCATCGTCTTCTTCCCACTCATACTTAAGCTGGCTTCATTCATATTCGCACACGATTCTTCTTTCACAGCCGCTTTAATACTATACATTCCTGTCGAATTTGAGTTTCCCAATTTCTTCTTTGCATTCTCTTTCTTATTTCCTCTCCACCACAGAAAGTTGAAAAAATCGAAAAATCGTTTACTACACATAGGGAGAATCAACATTTTGCTCCAAACAACTTACCATCAATATACTGCTCTTGCTCTCGCTCTCTTTCCTTCTTCTTGACTTCCTCACAGGGCAGCTCACAATCCTTCTTCTCTTCCAACAAACTCGACTCTTCCTTTGTTGAAGGCGAAACCTCTTTTGGTTCAATCGGCTTGACCTCTTCTTCTAAACGCATTCTTTTACTCTCCGTGTGTCGCAACACCACTTCTTCCTTTTCACTTCCAAGTCTCTTCACACGGTTCTCACTATTCTTCTCTTGCGTTTTTATCGGAGTTTTGCCGTGGTTGGGAGATTTCGTAACAGTCCTTCTTGATTTTGATTTTTGATTTCTAGAATGCTTCTTCACGATCGTCTTCTTCTTCTTCATTTCTGTATTCATTGGGATTATCTCAGCCTGTTTTCTCTCACTGTCCTCTCTCAACTTC